>NC_068938.1:167705444-167738227 GCF_016801865.2 Culex pipiens pallens
TGTTTTTTCGCTTGGAAAAAAATTGTTTTTCTACAAATGTCTAGAAGACACCAACTCGCTACGACATAAGCCTAAGTTGATAACCTAAATTAGAAAAATGGCTCTAGAAACTTCCCGTTCCCTACAACTTTTCTGGAGGCACCTATCTCGTCATCCCGCCAAAATAAAACTCTGAACCACCCTAAAATTTTGACCACCCTACCCAAGTAACATTTTTGAACCAACTAGCCACCACCTAGTTAAACTGAGGTTTTATGGTAGCATCTTGATTGCTTGTTAGTTTTATGTTGGCGTGAAAGCCAACCAGCAACCAATAAGCATGAGCTGATTTAAAGTTTCTAAGAAGGTTTTATGCCTCAAACATAAAACCTGTTGACAATAAAAGTCAAACGGCTTTCAATAAGGTTTTATTAAAGTTTTAAGAGAGTCTTGAAAACCCGATGGCAATGTCCTGCCAAGGGCGTCCAATTTTCCCGGGTTTTGAATTTTCCGGGAAACGGGAAAAATATTTTTTGAATCCCGGGAATTCTCGGGATCCCGGGAAATTTTTTGCAGCAGTCATAAAATCTATTTTTTCATTATATTCGTTACGTTTTTCTAGCTTAAACCATAGAATTAGCTCAAAACTGTTGATGGTGATAAGCTACACTTCAATCTGAAGAAGGACAGTAGCCTTTAGATAATTTAAAACACATCAGAAAAATTAATTTAATTAAACCAGTATTTTGCATATATTTCTTTTATTTTTTTATTTAAATAATATACCATTTATATAATACAAAAGCTTATACAATTTCATTGAAAGAGTCTAAAACAACATGAAATAACATTATACCAGACAATGTAACACTTTGGATAAGTTTAGAATTTTATGATTTATATTTAAAAAACATATTTTAAAAATGATCTTTAAGTCACTACCAGCCAACTACCAACAGGGGATAATCGGGACTGCAGTCTGAATAGGAACAGGAGATTTTAGAGCAATAAATTTGGAAATCGGTGTACTAATTGTTTTGATCTGTTCCTGTTGTAATCGAAATAAATCCATACAATCAGAACATTATTCAAAAACAAATTAGCTTAAACAGCTGTCTTAATTCATTACTTTAGTCCTGATTTGCTCCAGATGCCGGTTTATGATGAAAAGTTAAATAATTTTTAAAATATTATGCTTTTTCAAGTTTTAAGTCATAAATATACGTGAATATAATAATAAGTCTTTTTCTTAAATAAATAAAATTTAGTAGAAAAACTAACTTAATCCACCTATGTGGTTGGAGCCTTCCTCATTTATTACCAACAATGGCTGATATGATGGAATTGTACAAAAATTTCATCTATTTTTAAGATCCGGAATAAAAAAGTACATCAATATCACTTAAGTGGCCATATCTCGAGACAGGGTTGCCAGATCTTTAATATTTTAGACTCGTTGGAAAGGTCTTTTGATAACCCAACCAACGATGGGTTGAATGTTGGACCTGGACATAGTTTACATACATTTAAGTGAGATCCGGCATCCAAAAAGTACATCAATATCACTTAAGTGGATATATCTCGAGACAGGGTTGCCAGATCTTCAATGTTTTGGACTCGTTGGAAAGGTCTTTTGATAATCTAACCAACGATGGGTCGGATGGTGGATCCGGACATAGTTTACATACATTTAAGTGAGATCCGGCTTCCAAAAAGTACATCAATATCACTTAAGTCGGGATATCTCGAGACAGGGTTGCCAGATCTTCAATGTTTTGAACTCGTTGGAAAGGTTTTTTGATAACCTAACCAACGATGGGTCGGATGGTGGATCCGGACATAGTTTACATACATTTAAGTGAGATCTTGCTTCCAAAAAGTACATCAATATCACTTAAGTGGGCATATCTCGAGACAGGGTTGCCAGATCTTCAATGTTTTAGGCTCGTTGGAAAGGTCTTCTGATAACCTAATCAACGATGGGTTGGATGATGGACCCGGACATAGTTTACATACATTTAAGTGAGATCCGGATATATGTGAAAACACATTTTTATACATAACTTTTGAACTACTTATCGAAACTTCAATCTGTATAAAACTCGATCTATGGGACCCTAAACCAAGTCGAATGCAACAGGTTTGGGTCAAATCGGTGCAGCCAGTGCCGAGAAACATGAGCTAGTTTGTTAGTCACATACATACATACACACACACATACACACAGACATTTGTTCAGTTTTCGATTCTGAGTCGATATGTATACATGAAGGTGGGTCTACGACGTTTTTATACAAAGTTCATTTTTAGAGCAGGATTATAGCCTTACCTCAGTGAGGAAGGCAAAACCCAAGGCGCAAAGCATTTTGCGGATCTGTAAACAAAAGTTTGAACAATTTTCCCTGCCAAATTAATGCTGCTCTATGCCGAATACAAATTTTAATGCTTTAAAATGCTTATCGATTACTAATTTCCACAACCAAATCTAAATTTCTAGACCAAAATTTGATATGTTTTCAATTTCGGGAATTCCCGGGACAAAATATGAAAAATCCCGGGATTCGGGAATTCCCGGTTTTGGAAAAATCCCGGGATTTTTGTCCCGGGAAATCCCGGGATGGACGCACTAGTCGTGCCTAATGGTTTTATCTTATGCTTCTTTAAAACCAAGGGTGTTGTAGCTGTCAATTGCCTTTGGGCATGCAAAAAGCTTACTTAAAACCATAAGCTCCTAAAAAAGTTTTTAACGCGGCCAAAAACCAATGCATAAATATGTCGATAAACGCATGGTTTGATTGATTGTGATTGACCGCCATCTTGGTAGAAAAAGTTGAAAAAGCAATAAATTTGATTAGCATTAGCGTTCAAAAATGCGTTACATTTTTTTTTTAAACCGCAAAAAATATTTTTTTAATTAAAAATTGTAATTACAAAAGAAATGTTTTTGATGAAGCGAGTTGATTTTTTTGGCTCTATCATCCCCACATTTATCGATAAAATTTTAACCGCAGCTGAAATTAAGTCACAAACTGCGAGAAATAATCTTTCAAATTATTATAATTACCTCCAATATATATTATTTCATCATTGCCATTTATCGGGGTTCTGGGGGAGGCTGTTACAACTTAGTGGTTTAAATGTTGGTTTTGGCTGATAGATTTTAAAGCGGTAGTGACAGCCTTTATAAAGCCTAAAATGGTACTTGGGTAATGTTCACCGTACCAAAAGATGCCCCTATTGACTCTGATCATTTGTCCCGAAGACACCAAAGCTCTAAATCTTAACGTGTGCCCAGTGTGACAGCTATCAATTTTGTCACGCCAGATTTCGGTTTCGGACCACTGTGCGATGGTCAATTCACCCATATAGATCCCCGTTGATCAGGTAGATATCCAGGACAAGACTTCCGGGAGTTTATGGATGACCCAAAACTATCCAACATGTCACAGAATGCCCGTCTGTCCACTGAAGCTACCTGAGGCTGTATCGATGGTTAATTCACCCATATAGACCCCCTTTGATCAGGTAGATGTTCAGGCCATAACTTGACTGTTTTGTTGTTATCAATAAAAACTTCTGTATTTTTTTAGATCTACGGTTTACAAAATTATCAAGTATTCAAAGCAACTATGGAACCTGCAAGAACTTTGGAATCTTTTAATCACAAATCTCTGATACAAATATACTAGTTCAAAGATGAACTCCATGATGATATCTTTAGATTGTATGGAATCCATACAATCTTTGAAATATATAATATGTGTTTAATCTTGAGTACTAATTCCATTCAAATCTTTTGATTCTATGAGATCCTTGACATTTTTTGAATTTCAGACAAGCTAACTAGTACTCTTTCTATTTTAAGTATATTTTGTATTCTGTGAATCTGTGGAATCTGCCAAATTTAAAATTATATGAATTATATGAAATCTTATGAATTCCGACATCCACCTCTGGTAAAAAGATAGAGATTCAAGAAAACATCAAATATTCAAAATTTAATTGTAAACTTACAAACTAAAATCATCGCACCCGGCATCCCTGCTAGACTCCCAAGTACACAAATCTCAACCCACAATCTCGGTAGCTGCACCTCGAGTACTTCTTACGACACGCGCGCGCACGAGTCGTAGGTACTACCCACAGTAATGACGGCGATGATGAGATGCGCCGTGGAGAAATGGTTTGCTAGCTCGCTCTTCCAACTGCGAGTGTTGATGATCACCGAGACCTAGGACTAACTGGTGGCGCTAAGGCTTTCAAGAAGGCATGCATGTCTTCACCTCTGGAGCGATGAGGTCTCCGGGCCGGGAGCAGCACGCTAATCTTGGGCTCATAAAAATGAAAATAAAAGTTATGAAAAAAAAAGCAAGAGCTATAACTGAAGGAAGTGTTCGGTCGGACGGACTCGCGGCCGGCAGGCAGCAGGCAATAAAATATATTATGACTCTATCTATAATTGGCTAATGATGACATCTATGAGTGGCGGGCTTCTCCCCCCGTTGCTGCTCGGAAGAGGAAGCAGTTGTAACTGCGCAGACCGTCGTCCGGGCAGTTATTTGCGAGCATTTGTGGTGATAAAGATGTGAAAAGTGCTCGTTCGGGAGATTAAGCATCATCAGTTCAGCTGGTTGTTCTGAATGGGAGTGAACGGGGCTCGCTGAATGATCACTTGCCGCGGAGAATGGAATCCGTCCATCCTTCTCCTGGGCAAAAGGGAGTACACCTAGTGGATGCGATTAATAACACACCGTCCGGACTCGTAACGGACTGGCGAGTGGGAATGACTGTTGCACTTTGCGTTGTCGATTGCATATGATTGAGGTAAATCGGCTGCACATACGCAAAGTGGTGCAAGTCATTTGAGGGGAGGGTGCATTTCTTGAAATGTGGGACAGCGCTCCGTGTCAGCTAGACGTTTTTGAGTTCTTGAGGTTGACATTGATCGGAATCGAGCTGTATCATGAACAACTTCAAGTTTTCCGCGTTTCTCTGTAACCTCTTAACAAGGTGTGGGTTGTTATGTGAAAGACATTACCAATATGACAAACAACGTTACCAAAAACTCAATTATGGTCATTTTTAGTTTTGGACAATGGATCTATGGACTTTTTGAAGACCTGTAGATCTGAAAATGAAGAGGTAGATTAGTTAAATCATACAGGATTTTATATAAGAGTCATATTCTTAAGTTTTTCTGTAACTTTGAGATCTCAGAGATCATTAAGATCCGAAATATTGAAAAGCCAGAGTCGCTGTACGTAAATTAACTGCAGAATTCATCATCTGGGACGCTAGATTTACCAAACGAAAGTGACTTGCCGAACCGGTCTTCCAAAAAACGATTACTCAACGGCTCCTCACCCATTAGTCACGGCAAAGTCCTCACACAGACGCCGTTCATCCGTCAACAATTTATCAATCCCAGATACTTATAGAATCTCTAATCGACGCCACTCTCCTCAATCATGCCGCGACGAACTTTGGGCCATCGGCCCTCGGCCATCCACCAAGTCACAAAAATACATTATCGAGAGCTTCCGCGCTCGCATCGACCACCTTGGAATGACTCCCGCTTCTCAGGACAGACCATCACTTCTTCAACTCACAAGAAGTCGCGCGGGCGCGCGCACCTTCTTAGTTAATATTCATGTATTCAAATCAATTAGGCAATCGTTTATGATAATTACATATCTGGGAACACGCCTGGGTGCGACCTTCTCTCTCCGTTGGACCACAGAACTTCAAAGTCTCCCCCCAAGACTCTTCGAATCTTCAGCCCCGAAGGAAGTCATCCAATCTCTAACAATCTACGACCGTTCACCGCGGGTCCAAATTGAATTGGATCTGCCGTAGAATGTGGAGAATGCCCGGACCGAGCGGGTCCGAGAGCGCCACTTGGCCTCGGAGAGGAAGCAGCAGCATACAAACTATCTCTAATCGATTTATCACTGCGACACAACGCGCGCGAGGAAGACGCTCATCTTGGTGGTCGCAACAACTTAAGCTTCAGCCGATGGGCTTTCAGCAGGTAGCAGCAGCTATGCCCTCCAAGTTTCCTCAACCGCCGCCGTGGAGAAATGTGAAAATGATCGATAATCATTATCACCTTAATTAATAACACCCAATCAACCGGCAAACAAGATGAGCGCGAATGAACTGCTTCCGTGTGCTGTGCGAGGAGGAGGGATTTTAAGGGAGAGTTCCAGGGGACATCAGATTACCACAAAGTCCGTCGAGTTCTTCTAACGTTTGCGTGGAATCCGACACACGTGTGAACTGGAACGTTGATGGGATTGTGTGTTGAATGGTTTTCGATTGGACGGGAAGTTGGGGAGATGAGTTTATTATAGACATGTTTTCTTCTTGGATGGAGGAGGAGGAGGAAATTGATCGTGAAGACATTTCGAGAAATTAATGACAATCAATCGTTTAGGTCTCTTTTAATTTAGGCTTTGTTTTGCATAAAGCATCTGGAATAACTGGGGAAGGGTTATGATTACAGGCTAGATCCTAGACACCTTAAGAAGTAGACCGATACTCTTCAAGGGGGTTCCTGCCAAGAAGAGTGAAAGATTTGAAGATACGAAGTTCTGAATCCGAAGATCCATAGATTTGAAGTTACGAAGATTCTATGATTCGAAGATAAAAAAACCGAAGATTCCAAGATTCAATGATTCGAAGGTTTGACGATTCAATGATTAGAATATTCGAAGATTCGAAGCTTTGAAGGTTTGAAGTTCCGAGGATTCGAAAACTCGAAGGTTTGAAGATTCGAAGATTCAAAGATTCTAAGACTCAAATATCCAAAGATCTGAAAATTCCAAGATCCAAAGATTTGAAGTTGCAAAAAACCGAAGATTTAAAGGCTTGACGATTCTAAGATAAGAATATTGGAAGATTGGAAAATTTGAAGATTCTATGATACGAAGATACAAAAATCCTAATATTTGAAGATCCAAAGATTCGAAGGATTGACGATTCGAAGACTGGAATATTAGAAAATTCGAAAGTTTGAAGATTCTATGAATCGAAGATACAAAAATCCAAAGGTTCAGGATTCTAAATTCAAGATTCGAAGATAAGAATATTTCAAGATTCGAAGGTTTAAAGGTTTGCAGTTACGAAGATTAGAAGATTCGAAGATCTGAATATTCAAAGAGATTTCAAAAAGTAGTGAAGATTCGATGATTCGAAAATACAAAAATCCAAATATTTGTTGATCCGACGATTCGAAGGTTTGACGATTCGAAGATTAGAATATTTGAAGATTAGAGGTTTGCAGTTAGAAGATTCGATGATTCAAAGATTAGATGATTCCAAGATCCGAAGATCTGAAGATTGAAAGATCCAAAGATTTCAAAGAAGTTGCGAAGATTGAATGATACAGAGATACACAAATCCTAAAATTCGAAGTTCCGAAGATTCGAAGGTTTGACGATTCGAAGATGCTATGATTTGAAGACTCGAAGGTTTGAAGATTCGATGATCCGAAGATTCTATGATTTGATGATTTGAATTGAAGAATCACACCCTCCGTGTAACGCAGAACAAATCAAGCCGCGCGTAAAGTGCGCGAACTGTGACGGCAACCATACCGGCAATTACCGCGGATGCGTCGCGCGCAAGGCCTACCTCGAGGAGCAGGAAAAGAGGAAGAAGAAAGCAGCAGCGTCCCACTCTCCTCAGCGGAGTACGAGCGCAGCCGTTCCTGCAGTTGGGCAGCGTACGGTTCCAGCGGACAACCCAGCAATCCCTCCTGGATGGGGGCGTTCGTTTGCCAGCGTGGTCGCTGCCGGTAGCGGCGATGCGGCCCAGCAAGTAGTCACCGGGGAAGATCACTTTACCCTGCCGGAGTTCTTTGCTCTCGCGGGGGAGATAATGACGCGGTTTCGGAGCTGCCGTAACAAGGCGGAGCAATTTCTGGCCCTCGAGGAGCTGATGATCAAGCACATCTATTATTGATTATTTTTGTCTGTGATCTAGTTTTAAGCTTTCTCTTTTTCTATCTTTTTCCCATTGCACTTTCTGTAAGTTTTTTGAAAGCTTTTTCTTACTCTTCTCACTTCTGTCTTTAGTTAAAAGTAATAATTTTTCGATTGAATTAAGATGTAAAACACAGCTGAAAGGAACGCCAGAACTCTGTTATATACCTATTCACAAATTAAACCGAATTGAAAAATTGAAAATTGAATTGAATATTCAAAGATTTGAAGATTCAAAGTTTCGAAGATTCAAAGCTTCTAAGATTCGAAGGTCCGAAGATCCGAAGATTTAATGACATCATGGCGCTTCACCTTTAGGGAATTTCGGCATTATGTCGTCGTCAGAGGTTTATTTTAGAATGACAAAAAAAAAACTAATGCCCGAGGCCATTCCGCCTTTACAGTGAAAAAGTTAGGTAGGGTTGTCTAATCTTTGCTGTTTGTCTTTTTTTTCATGTATTTTATTCATGCTGTTATTTTGCATCAACCCAGAACCATAAATCATGTGTTGCATCGATCTAATCACCGTCACCTGTTGTTAAACTCTTCGTATATCTATTTGACTATCACTGTAGCGAAATTAGCCAGGAACCGTGGTGTAGGGGTAAGCGTGGTTGCCTCTCACCCAGTCGGCTTGGGTTCGATCCCAGACGGTCCTGGTGGCATTTTTCGAGACGAGATTTGTCTGACCACGCCTTCCGTCGGACGGGGAAGTAAATGTTGGCCCCGGTCTAACCTAGAGGGTTAGGTCGTTAGCTCAATCCAGGTGTAGGAGTCGTCTCCCTGGGTCCTGTCTCGGTGGAGTCGCTGGTAGAGGTAGTTGGACTAACAATCCAAAGGTCGTCAGTTCGAATCCCGGGGTGGATGGAACCTTAGGTGTAAAAAGAGGTTTGCAATTGCCTCAACAATCAAGCCTACGGACACCTAGTTCCGAGTAGGAATCTCGCAATCGAGAACGCCAAGGCAATGCTGTGGAGTGAATAATTTGATTTTTTTTTTGTAGAGAAATTCCAAAAAAGGAAATTTCTATAAGTAACTCAAACCAGGAGATCCCATGCCGTAGGATGTTGGCTAAACCGTTTCACCAACAATCAATCTTTCTTATCTGCGGGACTCCATCAACCCCCCTCAAAGGAGAACCCACCACACACAGCTGATAACATTCCATTACTCTTCGTTTTCCCCTCTTTCAAACATTTCGTGTGTGTTTTATTTTTCAAAAGTTGGCCGCTGTGCCATCGATCGATACATTTGCCAATATCTTCGACAGGCAGCAGCAAAATCAACAAAAAAGAACCTGACTGCGAGTGGGGCGAGCAGGGGTCCCCCGTGCCAGGAAATTGCACAACTTGTTACTGTCAAAATTTCTGACAGCTGCTCAATGGTAGCGTATAACCTTTCGCGCCTTTCTGCCAATAATCGGGGGCCACGACGGCGGCCCCCTCCCGGCATGGGGTCTAATATATTTCAGCACTTTATAAGATGTTTGTTTTATCAGCTTGAGGGAGCGAGAGACCCAACCAAAAAAAAAAAGCTTCAAGAAATGAAGAAGTGAGTAGGAGGTTGGAAGTCTCTGCGAGGAACAAACCCCGAAAGGCAAAAAAAAATCGGACCAGGAGAAAGAAAGCAACACCGAGAGAAAAAAAAGGTAAACCGCTGAAGAAATCCTCAAGTCCGACGCCTCATGATAAAACATTAATAAAAAGTGAGATTTTAAAGGCATCCCAAAACAAATAACGGCCAACAGTAACGGTGGTCATTCCGGTACTCCGGAGGACCTGCTGTTGAGGGAGGGGCGGGGAACGGGAAAACATGCCGGCCAACACGGGGTGACCTCCTCGGAGTGTGAAAAAGAAAAGAGAGTTGTTATGAAAAGTAACGAAATCTTTTTTGAAAGGCGACGTGTGCGAATCCGACTTGCCTTGCGGGCAGCAAAAGGTGCAAAAGTGAGGCGATGAAGATCCTCATCCTCGACCCGATGAGGATCGCGGGTCAGAGATGGAACATGGAAACAACACACACACACCCTGAAGATCAAGAAAGGGGAAAAAAAGAGTTGTAGGAAACGGACGCGTGCCAAATTGCCACGAGGGCTTTGCCGAGTAAAAAGATTGCTTTTATTAAGTGTATTACTCCGGTTCGGGAATTTCAAACTCGGTGCGCCGCTAGCTTAAACATCCACCCCAAGCAGTCAGTATTCCTGTATTCCAGTATTGTTAGCTATGGAAGGAATTTGAATATTCTGAGCCAGGAATCGAACCCATTGCTTTCGGCTTACTAGCCAAATAAAAACCTTACGGCCACGGTTACTCAGAGGTTTAAAAATGAGTTTATTTGTTAATCTTGGTTAACCTGATTTCTGGAGCAGTCGTGACTGATCGAATGGTTCTGGGTTTGATTTCCATCTGCTCCCAACGAGAAAGTTAAGAACACAGATATTGGAAATGATGATTTTTCGTTCATACGAAAAATCAAAGCCGCTCGAAGCGAGGTTCGATCCCTCGTCCTTTGGGTTGGTAAGCAAAAAACACTAACCACTAGGCCATGACGACTTGGCGAGCTTGGACTTGAATTAGGAACACTATTACAGAGAGCGACCAGCGCTATAACCACGGCAAATATTGTCCAGGCCATAGGTGGATGGCGTCGCTATTTTTAGACCACATTTTCCACTTTTTCTCATCGAAACTAACTACTTTATCGACTTCATTTTGCTGGGCGAGATAGGACGCCGTCTATTTTTAGACGATGACTCAGCACTTTTCCACTCTTGCACTTCAAAACACCAGATGGCAGCACGATGTAACGCCACGTCCCTATTCGTGGAAATACAATGTCCCTTCCCAGAGGTTCCCGGAGTACCAAACCTTCTTAGCATGGTGCTCCCAACGAATACAACCAAATCTCGGAGCGTATGGTGGTGTGTCCCCACGCTTCTTCCTCCCCTGTCGATTCAGAATTGTGTTGTTGTTCGAACACTCTGTGCTCAAACAGAACCCACTTCAACAAATTATCTCTCTGCGATACAACTTGACGCAGTAGGCCTGGCCGTTTTTACGTGAGATGCCACAGTAAATAAATAAAAGTACCATACTATCTTCATGACCCACTATAACTAAACCTTAACCAATGAGCTCAAATTTCAGGCTTCTTCTGGAGCCATAGTACTTTAAATTACGATTGATGTGCTTGAAAGTAACTACTTTTGCCTTTTTCAAATAGGGACCATCCATAAACGACGTGGACAGTTTTTTGGAAATCTCGATCCCCCTCCCTCCTCGTGGACAATTGTCCATAAAATAAAATCTTTTTTCGTATGGAGCGTGAACAATCGCCATACCCCCCCCCCCTCCCTCTAATTGTCCACGTGGTTTATGGATGGTCTCATATCCGTGAACCTCGCTAATAATTACTTTTTCATTTTGAAGTTCGAGTAAAAGATGAGGTGTAAATTCTACAACGTTTTAAAGACAAAAAAATAGTCAAACATTACAAAAAATTGAATAAACATGGCAGGAATTAAACAAAAATTGGCGCAAAAGTAGGTTTATGAAAAACTATTTAAAAAAAGGAGCTGAAGAAAGATCGTTTGAGTCAAAGTGCATGATGGCGCAAAATCTGTTTCGAGTGTTATGAATATTATTGTTAATATTGCTGAACAAATTTGTCAATGCTTACAATTTAAAAAAAAAACATTAAATTGCAATTTATGAAAGAATTAAAAAAATGAAAAATACTTCAAACATGTTTATACGCATTCATTAATTATTAAGTTTAAAAAATAAAATATACTTTTTTTTATTTTTGAAAAATAATTGCAATGATATGTTTTTCCAAAAAGATGATTGCAGCACAGTGTGGAAATTTACGTTCTTAGGACTATTATTTTCTGAAATTTACTAATTTCAGAAATCAAATAATATTTGACGAAGCAATGGTTTACCTTCAATAAAAATAAACATGAAATTGGTGTTTAGATGACATTTTCATAACATTTTTTTTTTCAATCGTTTATACATATTTATCAGCCCAAGTAACATTTTTTCAAGGAGTTCTACAAGAGCTCTTCAAGATAGCTACAGCATATCAGTTTGGACCGCGGTTGGATAAAACTCTCTTCAAGTACTCTTCCAAACTCCTGAAGAAGTTTTGAAGAGAATTTTATCTTACCGCGGTCCAAACTGCTATGCCGTAGCTATCTTGAAGAGCTCTTGTAGAACTCCTGGAAAAAATGTTACTTGGGAGAGGAACGAGAAGAGAAATCTTCAATGTTTATTAGACGATTTCAAAGAAAAATTTACGAATTTCTTTTTTCAGAAATGGACACGCATACAGTGATTTTTTTTTTGTTAGGCCGATATTTTTCAAATATTTTTTAAACTTTCTTTTTTATAAAAAATAGAAGTCTTATCAACTGAAAGCAGTCTAAAATGCATTTTTCTGCATTGATAATCATATTTAGCTTGTTTATGCTCGTTAAAAATATTTGGGTAATTCTCTACCAACTCACACGAAATCGGGAAAAGTTGCCCCGATCCCTCTTCGATTTGCGTGAAACTTTGTCCTAAGGGGTAACTTTTGTCCCTGATCACGAATCCGAGGTCCGTTTTTTGATATCTCATGACGGAGGGGCGGTACGACCCCTTCCATTTTTGAACATGCGAAAAAAGAGGTGTTTTTCAACAATTTGCAGCCTGAAACGGTGATGAGATAGAAATTTGGTGTCAAAGGGACTTTTATGTAAAATTAGACGTCCGATTTGATGGCGTACTCAGAATTCCGAAAAAAACGTATTTTTCATCAAAAAAACACTAAAAAAGTTTTAAAAATTCTCCCATTTTCCGTTACTTGACTGTAAAAAACTTTGGAACATGTCATTTTATGGGAAATTTAATGTACTTTTCGAATCTACATTGACCCAGGAAAGTCATTTTTTCATTTATAACAAAAATTTTCATTTTAAAATTTCGTGTTTTTTTTTAACTTTGCAGGGTTATTTTTTAGAGTGTAACAATGTTCTACAAAGTTGTAGAACAGACAATTACAAAAATTTTGATACATAGACATAAGGGGTTTGCTTGTAAACATCACGAGTTATCGCGATTTTACGAAAAAAAGTTTTTAAAAGTTACTTTTTGCGTTTCTCTTTGTTTCATCGTCCGTGTCTGTCGCGGGTGACCATGAACGGCCATGATCGATGACGACCAACTTTTCAAAACTTTTTTTCGTAAAATCGCGATAACTCGTGATGTTTATAAGCAAACCCCTTATGTTTATATATCATTTTTTTTTTGTAATTGTCTGCTCTACAACTTTGTAGAACATTGTTACACTCTAAAAAATAACCCTGCAAAGTTAGAAAAAACACGAAATTTTAAAATGAAAAATTTTGTTCTAAATGAAAAATGACCCTTCTGGGTCAATGTAGATTCGAAAAGTACATTAAATTTCCCATAAAATGACATGTTCCAAAAAAATTTACAGTCGAGTAACGGAAAATGGGAGAATTTTTAAAACTTTTTTAGTGTTTTTTTCGATGAAAAATACGTTTTTTCGGAATTCTGAGTACGCCATCAAATCGGGCGTCTAATTTTACATAAAAGTCCCTTTGACACCAAATTTCTATCTCATCACCGTTTCAGGCTGCAAATTATTGAAAAACACCTCTTTTTTCGCATGTTCAAAAATGGAAGGGGTCGTACCGCCCCTCCGTCACGAGATATCAAAAAATGGACCTCAGATTCGTGATCAGGGACAAAAGTTACCCCTTAGGACAAAGTTTCACGCAAATCGAAGAGGGGTCGGAGCAACTGCTGTGTGAGTTGGCGAAGAATTACCCATTTATGATTTTTATTAAATTTCGAACTACAGTATCGCAAAAACTTTTCTTTTCCGCAAAAAAAATCGGCAATTCTTCGATATTTTGGATCTTGATAGCAGTTTGTATTATGGCCCGTATTTTTTTCTACTTTGTTATCCCCCACCCCACTCCTTTCAACTTTGGTCAGAGTCAAGAGACATAGACATGAAAAAATATTTGCTATGGCCTAAAAGCAAATTCCATTCTACTTTCAAAAGTGAAGTAAAAAAATGTTTTGCTTGAAATTTGACATTTTCAATCAATATTGCTTCAAAAATGTATTACTCGGTGACCAAAACATATAAACAAATTTCGAAAATATGAAAACACAAATTGTAGGAATTCAACTATCGGTAATAAAAAGTAAACTGTAATAACATTATTTTTTAGAGATAAATTCAAATATATATAACTTTGCCGAAAGACCAAATTGATCGGAAAAATAGATTTTCAACTATATGTAAACCACTTGGTAACGTTGCAATTGTCATTTAAGTTATGTAATAAGTATATCACCGGGAACCGTGGTGTAGGGGTAAGCGTGATTGCCTCTCACCCAGTCGGCCTGGGTTCGATCCCAGACGGTCCCGGTGGCATTTTTCGAGACGAGATTTGTCTGATCACGCCTTCCGTCGGACGGGAAGTAAATGTTGGCCCCGGACTAACCTAAGAAGTTAGGTCGTTAGCTCAGTCCAGGTGTAGGAGTCGTCTCCCTGGGTCCTGCCTCGGTGGAGTCGCTGGTAGGCAGTTGGACTCACAATCCAAAGGTCGTCAGTTCGAATCCCGGGGTGGATGGAACCTTAGGTGTTAGAAGAGGTTTGCAATTGCCTCAACAATCAAGCCTTCGGACACCTAATTTCGAGTAGGAATCTCGCAATCGAGAACGCCAGGGCAATGCTGTAGAGCGAATAATTTGATTTTGATTTTGAATAAGTATATCAAACTGTTAAACATCAATGGGAATAAAACTTGAAAATAAAGTAATAAATCATGGTAAACAATTTTCTCTTAAAAAAAAGAATTGTCTTGAAATTAGAAGTTCAATCAACACAACATTGCGTTTGTTCAAATATACTTTGAAATCTGGTAAAACTTTCATGACCAGTTTTTTTCGCATTTTGATTACTAGACAATTTTATTGTAATTTTAAATTTGTTTGATCGGAAAAAAGACAAATACTTTAGGAAAAATATATTTTCAAAAATTCACTTAAATTTTGTAGTTTTTGAACAGAAACAATTTTTGTTTCCAAATTTTGAACATAAGGCTTGAAATTTTAAATTATTTGAATGCCCCTCCTTGACCTTGTCCAGAGCAGAAGGAAAATTATTTTAAATAAAATTAGTAATAACCTAATTTATGTTTAACCTAATGAAATTTGATTTGAATTTCAATAAAATATTGTTAATTTTTAGTTGTCGATGTGAAAGAAAACAAACAGCTAATATGCCATTCTTATGACAATTGCCTCGACAAATAAGAATCACTTAGATGCTTATTTCTAAAAAAATTTGATTTGGATATTACTTTGTACGGATATAAAAGAAAAATAGAGGAATATCTCAAGATAGACTCATCTTGTTTTTTTTTTGTAGAATACATTGGAACATATTTGTAGGGTCTTTTTTAAAAAGAAAACTATTTGTTTTGAAAATTCTTTAACCCACAGCTAGAAAAAAAGGGTTCCCAAGACACAAACCACCTGGAGAATTTTTTTTAACAAGTCTACGAATTCGACTTCCACAAGACCTGGCATCCCTGGTTAATAAATGACAAAAAGGGTGCTAGACGTAATCTTACCTTAGACACTTCCCAGGATCCTTTCGAAAGACTAGCTGATTAGATTAGATTGTAAATTTGAAAAACTTCTAAAAGATTGCAAATTTCAAAGTAAAACAACTGGAACATCAGATGTAACTTTATAAAAATCGTTAATTTCAAAGCTGTTTCCGGTCATTTCATGTCTTGCCAATCAAAGGAATTCAAATCATTTGCTAATTCCAGTAACGTCCACCGTTTTGCTTACATTCAAATGGGGTTCCATCATGTGTCTTTAAATACCAATAAACCACTGGAATTCTAAATGAAACCCACCCCGAACCAACCCCTCCCAAGGGGGTTTGTTTACCCAAACCATCTTCAAAAGGCCATCAATATCCAATAAGGCGTTCCGGTGAATTGTCAAAGCACCGCACACACACACCATACCCAATTGGGCCAATCAATGGGCCGGGGTCGTAAAATTCCAGCTCCTCCCGGCGGAACGTGCGCAAAATCGACAAGTCTGTCCACCGGATCTCAACTGGCCGGACAAATTGGTTGCCGCCACCGCCGAAGGGTGTGGGAAAAGGGGGCGTTCCAATCATAACTTCGATGCGATATTTTTCCTACCTCCCCCGAAAGAGTGGGGTGGGTGGCAGGGTTCTGGAGATTAAGGTTGGAAGAACAATTTTGATTTTGTGCGCATTTTTGCGTATTAAAATACTAAATTGTAGAAAATGCTTCAACCATTGCCTTGAGGGTCTTGGGCAGAAGTTCGGAACCGAACGACGTCTAGGCTCATCCAATTGGACGTCTCGGTGACAGTCGTTGATGTCACACGCTGGGAGGGAAGTTCGCGGTCCCCGCGCACGGAACCCTGGCGGTGCGGTGCTTTCGGACGACGGACAGCACAATAATTTATTCCTGACTGGCCACGGCGAGGGATCCAAAAAAAATAAAGATGGACGACGAGTTGGTCGAGCGAGCGAGAGTGGAAAGACTAATTACATTTAATTTATTGGCTTATTTATGGCAGGCCAGAATTCCGCTCTCAAGAGAGAGACGACCCCGAAAGCCAAGCGAACTCCACACCCACGCCGGATAATTGTTCGGAACATGGTCCCCAAGTGGCACTCGGGTTGTGGTGATCGGGAAGAGTTATGGCGGAAGTTGGATGACGGATGACCTGCGGGATCTAACAACGAAAGTGTACATTCGTGTTCGGCGATCAGTCAAAAAACTGAGCAGAACATGTTTTTGCAGTTCAAAAATTTTACCTCAAAAGGATTAAATTGAAACTGGCATAACTTGGTATAGATAAATATTTCGAAGGTATCTCTATGAGTAAAATGATTCTTAGTAATGAAGCAACGGATTTTGCATTTACAAACGTAATTTAGATTTTTCCTCTTGAACTTCATAATTGTCACCGTTGAAGATGATCCTCCACAAAGTCAACCCAGCTCTTCAAGCGAAAGATTCCCACAGTCCTTTTACGTCAATGGCGACAATAGTGTTCAGGCCGACCCGCGGCTCTTGACCGCGTAAAACTTGTTCCATTTTTTTGTCTACAAACGTCTTTCCCTTAAGCTGTGCGCTGCTTCTGTGAACCATTTCCAACTTCCTTCATGCGTTGACGGCAACGCTGGCACCATCGTTCACCCACGCACCCCATCGGAACCAGTTTGTGCCAAAACCTCACAATCTACAACACAAGTGTGGGACGCCACGCCACATCTCGCAGATCTGTTTTCGGATCCCACGAAAAACGGTGTCTTGTCGCCCCAGGAACCACAAATTCTAAGCTTTCGGAATGAATTGGAGAAATTAAGTGTCTGCGCCAAAACCCACTCCTTCTGGCGCAAAAATAAAAAAAAGCTCAACTCTTGAGTTCGCTCGCTGGAATACTAATTATTTATTTATGTAAATACGTTTTAATCAGTCATCAATCGATAATTACCGATTCGATACGCGTTTTTGTGTTGGAGAGACCCCTCGGCGGGAGGAAGTTTGCAGTTTGCAAGTGGCCAATAAATTATTTCTTTACGATCGTTTCCTTCCTAGTTTGGATTGGGCCGGTTGGACTGTGGCCAGCCAGTACGACGGTTGATTGAGTGATAAGCTTCTGGCTACTAACGATTGTGTGTGGGTTGGGTGAACAGGCAACTCCTCCTTCTCTCGAAAGGGATACTTAAAACCTGAGGCGACTAATTAAATATACATTGAGATTAACGCGATTAAATTTTCACTTGAATCAATGAGTTTAATTATTTTAAATTAAATAAGTTTCAAAGAACCAGATTCTGATTTCATCAGACTTTTATAACTTAAACACTCGGAATACTTTTATATTTTGTATTATTTAATCCGGCTGTAGCTTTTTCGGTTTGCCTAAAAAATCCATTTTGTATCATAAGTTTGTCCATATAATTTTCCATACAAATTTGGCAGCTGCCCATACAAAAATGATACATGAAAATCAAAAAATCTGTATCTTTTGAAGGAATTTTTTGATCGATTTGTTTGCGAACATCTAAAAATATTTATTGAAAAACTGCGGATTTTTTTTTAATTTGCTTTCATGAACTTTGTTGATACGATCCTTAGTGCCTGAGATATTGCAATGCAAAGGTTTAAAAACAGGAAAATTTTATTTTCTATGTCTTACCCAAACAACTCACCTTTTTCTAAAATCGATATCTCAGCCACTAATGGTCCGATTTTCAATGTTAAAACATAAAACATTCGTGAAATTGTCCGATCTTTTCGAAAGCAATATTTTCATTTTTTTAAATCAAGACTAACATTTCAACAGAGCCAAACATTAAATGTTACACTTTTTTGAAATGTTAGTCTTCATTAAAAAAATGCGAACAATATTTCGCCTTTTTGAAAAAATCAGTATTGATTTTAAAATTCATTACTCATTCAAAGAGATTTTGCACATTCTGGAAATTTCTGAAAATTTGGCATTTAATGTCCCCTAAAACATATCACAAAATAAAAAGGAATAAAAGCTGTCAAAGGCAAACTCATGAGAAATTGGACGAGCTTTCCAGTAAAACTATTTTCGAGGCTGAAAAATCAAGTCTGGCATATAGAAAATGCTAAAAACCACCAAAAAAGCTGTTTTTTCGTCATTTTTATTTTTAAAACCGCTGTAACTTCGCAAGGATTGGACTTAAAACAATGGTCAATATGGAGACTTTTATGTAAAATTGTCTAGAAATTCGATACCCACTATCGGTTTTTGAAAGTTTTGACGTTTAGACCACTTTTCAAAAAACCGGTTTGGTAAATGATTTTTGTATTTTTTTAAGGAGAGACATACCATCCTGCATTTTTCGTGAGTCTTTTTGTAATATTTTAGGCTATTTTCTCAAAAAAATTGCGCGAAAAAAATCGTGACATCACCATCAAATTTAACTTTTAAACTTAAAAACTGAAAAATCTCATAGAAGTGGGTGTATTTTTCTTTCAGTGTATTTTTTTTACACAAAAATGGCTTATATAGGCCTAGGATAAAATGTCTACAAAGTTTCATTGAAATCGGAGAGGGTCGGGTACAAAGATACCAGAAAAATTCCTGATTTGAGCTGGAATGGCTCTATAGTGTTATTATAATGCACTTATAATTACATGAAAATTTTCCCAAAATACGAACAATGTTTCTCAAAAAAATACTCAAAATTATTGATATCAAATGATCGGGAATTTTCATACATTTCGAATGTAATTTTTTTTAACTTAAAAATCACATTTTTTTGAAAAAAAAACACGCCAAAAATTTTAGTTTTTTAATATATAGGTACAGTCATCCCTCATATTCGGAACAGTTTACAGATCGGCCAATGTTCAAAAAATCATAGCAAATCGATAATTGAACTAAATGATTCGCTTTTACCTTCATTTGAAAGCTTTTCTTGCGATCTTTCGAATGCTGTATCGAATAACTGCAAATTTTAACTTTAATATAAAGTTTTTGAAGAAAAACTTTGACCCTTGAAATCCACAAATTCGGAACACTTTTTTCTTACGCATGTAAACAAACTTTGGTTCTCTCTATGAGTACATAATGTTTACAAAATAATGAGTTCACGCACTGAAACCAACGAAACTCAAGCTAAGTTATGTTTTATGAATGGTTTGACAACTTTTTTGTAAAAAATATCCGTTAAATTCAGGTGTTCCACAATTGTGGGAGGCACAATAACATCCCACAATTATGGAACAGGCAATTTGGAGGCAGTGTTTTTCTGCTCTGAATAAAATAGTCTGGGATGCAGTTTTTTGTTTTAAAAGTACCACTTTAGCTAGTGAAATAGCAAGATAATGTTCAAATAAAGGTCCTAAAAATAGTAGGGTCGACAGAAAAGATTCATTTGGCATGCTATTGGCAAATTTTTTATTTGCTTTGCTTTGCTATTGCCAAATTATCACAAAAGTGTTCCGAATTTGTGGGTGTTCCGAATATGTGGGATGACAGTATTCGGGATTTTTCGTGTATTTCGATAGTATTTTCACAAATGTTTGATAATACTGAAATTTTTCACCAAACTACGTATTTTTGAAAAAACTACCCAAGATTTCTTTTTTCACATTATGAGTATCAAACGATCGGATTTTTGCCTTCCTCACTGAGGTAAGGCTATAATCCTGCTCTAAAAATGAACTTTTTATTCAAAGCTCGAAGACCCACCTTCATATATACATATCGACTCAGAATCGAAAACTGAACAAATGTCTGTGTGTGTGTATGTGTGTGTGTGTGTATGTATGTATGTGTTCAAAAATCTTGCCAAGTTTTCTCAGCACTGGCTGAACCGATTTTGATCGAACCAGTTGCATTTGACTTGGTTTAGGGTCCCATACATCGCTATTGAATTGTTTGAAGTTTCGATAAGTAGTTCAAAAGTTATGTATAAAAATGTGTTTTCACATATATCCGGATCTCAATTATATGCATGTAAACGGTGTCCGGATCCATCATCCGACCCATCGTTGGTTAGGTAATCGAGAGACCTTTCCAACGAGTCCACAACATTGAAGATCTGGCAACCCTGTCTCGAGTTATGACCACTTATGTACTTTTTTGAAGCCGGATCTCACTTAAATGTATGTAAACGATGTCCGGAACCATCATCCGACCCATCGTTGGTTAGGTTATCAAGAGACCTTTCCAACGAGTCCACATAATTAAAATTTGGCAACCCTGTCCCGAGTTATGACCACTTAAGTGATATTTATGTACTTTTTTATGCCGGATCTCACTTAAATGTATGTAAACGATGTCCAGATCCATCATCCGACTCATCGTTGGTTAGGTAATCGAGAGACGTTTCCAACGAGTCCACATAATTGAAGATCTGGCAACCCTGTCTCGAGTTATGACCACTTAAGTGATATTTATGTACTTTTTTGAAGCCGGATCTCACTTAAATGCATGTAAACGATGTCCGGATCCCTCATCCGACCCATCGTTGGTTAGGTTATCAAGAGACCTTTCCAACGAGTCCACATAATTGAAGATCTGGCAACTCTGTCTCGAGTTATGACCACTGATATTTATGTACTTTTTTGAAGCCGGATCTCACTTAAATGTATGTAAACGATGTCCGGATACATCATCCGACCCATCGTTGGTTAGGTTATCAAGAGACCTTTCCAACGAGTCCACATAATTGAAAATGTGGCAACCCTGTCCCGAGTTATGACCACTTAAGTGATATTTATGTAATTTTTTGAAGCCGGATCTCACTTAAATGTATGTAAACGATGTCCAGATCCATTATCCGACCAATCGTTGGTTAGGTTATCAAGAGACCTTTCCAACGAGTCCACATAATTGAAAATCTGGCAACCCTGTCTCGAGTTATGACCACTTAAGTGATATTTATGTACTTTTTTGAAGCCGGATCTCACTTAAATGCATGTAAACGATGTCCGGATCCATCATCCGACCCATCGTTGGTTAGGTTATCAAGAGACCTTTCCAACGAGTCCACATAATTGAAAATCTGGCAACCCTGTCTCGAGTTATGACCACTTAAGTGATATTTATGTACTTTTTTGAAGCCGGATCTCACTTAAATGCATGTAAACGATGTCCGGATCCATCATCCGACCCATCATTGGTTAGGTAATCGAGAGACGTTTCCAACGAGTCCACAACATTGAAGATCTGGCAACCCTGCCTCGAGTTATGACCACTTAAGTGATATTTATTTACTTTTTTGAAGCCAGATCTCACTTAAATGCATGTAAACGATGTCCGGAACCATCATCCGACTCATCGTTGGTTAGGTAATCAAGAGACCTTTCCAACGAGTCCACATAATTGAAAATCTGGCAACCCTGTCTCGAGTTATGACCACTTAAGTGATATTTATGTACTTTTTTGAAGCCGGATCTCACTTAAATGCATGTAAACGATGTCCGGATCCATCATCCGACCCATCGTTGGTTAGGTTATCAAGAGACCTTTCCAACGAGTCCACATAATTGAAAATCTGGCAACCCTGTCTCGAGTTATGACCACTTAAGTGATATTTATGTACTTTTTTGAAGCCGGATCTCACTTAAATGCATGTAAATGATGTCCGGATCCATCATCCGACCCATCATTGGTTAGGTAATCGAGAGACGTTTCCAACGAGTCCACAACATTGAAGATCTGGCAACCCTGCCTAGAGTTATGACCACTTAAGTGATATTTATTTACTTTTTTGAAGCCGGATCTCACTTAAATGCATGTAAACGATGTCCGGATACATCATCCGACCCATCGTTGGTTAGATAATTGAGAGACCTTTCCAACGAGTCCATAACGTTGAAGATCTGGCAACGCTGTCTCGAGTTATGACCACTTAAGTGATATTTATGTACTTTTTTGAAGCCGGATCTCACTTAAATGCATGTAAACGATGTCCGGATCCATCATCCGACCCATCGTTGGTTAGGTAATCAAGAGACCTTTCCAACGAGTCCACATAATTGAAAATCTGGCAACCCTGTCTCGAGTTATGACCACTTAAGTGATATTTATTTACTTTTTTGAAGCCGGATCTCACTTCAATGCATGTAAACGATGTCCGGATACATCATCCGACCCATCGTTGGTTAGATAATTGAGAGACCTTTCCAACGAGTCCACAACGTTGAAAATCTGGCAACGCTGTCTCGAGTTATGACCACTTAAGTGATATTTATGTACTTTTTTGAAGCCGGATCTTAATTAAATGTATGTAAACGATGTCCGGAACCATCATCCGACCCATCGTTGGTTAGGTAATCAAGAGACCTTTCCAACGAGTCCACATAATTGTAAATCGGGCAACCCTGTCTCGAGTTATGACAACTTAAGTTATATCTGTGTACTTATTTTTCTGGACCTAAAATAATAACTGAAATATGTGTCCAAACCACTCATATTACCCATTGTTGGTAAAAAGTGAGGAAGGCATCAACCACATAGGTGGATTAAGTTAGTTTTTTTTATACATTTTGAATGTAATAACAACATTTTTTTTTAATTTCGCAACACTACGTATTTTCAAAATTAAATACTCAAAGTTTCAGTTCTTTTTCAATATAAGTATCAAATGATTTTGAATATAGTATCACTTTTTTAAATAATGAAAACTTTCACGAAACTACATATTTTCGAAAAAAAACACATAAAGTTTCAGTTTTTTACAATAAAAAAAAATTATTACATTTGAAATGTTTGAAAAAAAAACGTTACTTAATCCACCTTAAGGTGGTTGATGCCTTCCTCGCATGAGCATAACTTTAGAACTGCCTAACTTGATAGTACAATATTATCATATTGATAATCAAAACTTATTGAATCTGATTTAAAAAAAAGTTGCAAATCGAGAATTTTGATGACAAATACCTTCTTATCGAATTGATAGTGTATTCAACTTTTTGATACTGGATAACTTTTTTAAACTGGACATGACAGTTCACATGAAAATTTGCATTTTAATAGAGCCACAAATTAGAAATTTCCTTTCAGATTGTAATATCAAATCAAAATCAAATTATTCGCTCTACAGCATTGCCTTGGCGTTCTCGATTGCGAGATTCCTACTCAAAACTAGGTGTCCGAAGGCTTGATTGTTGAGGTAATTGCAAACCTCTTTTTGCACCTGAGCTTCCATCCACCCCGGGATTCGAAATGACGACCTTTGGATTGTTAGTCCAACTGCCTACCAGCGACTCCACCGAGACAGGACCCAGGGAGACGACTCCTACACCTGGATTGAGCTAACGACCTAACCTCTAGGTTAGTCCGGGGCCAACAAGGCGTGATCAGACAAATCTCGTCTCGAAAAATGCCACCGGGACCTTCTGGGATCAAACCCAGGCCCGACTGGGTGAGAGGCAATTATAATATATCTGTACTTAAAATAAAATGATTAGGATTTGACGAAATAGATTTAATTTCAAGAGCTTTATGCAAAGATCCTTGTATATTGGTCATGTGTAGCATAACCACCTGCACATTTTTTTGCATAACTTTTAAAGTACCTACTAAACTAAACTTGCTGATTTCGAAAAGTTGTTGTTGTTTACATAATTAATGTGACTTTAACCTCAATATGATCTTTCGTCACTTGATTTTGAAAAAATATTTTTAGAAACCAAAGACGGATCGAATGAGACCAAAACGGTCAAAATCCGATCAGTCCGGAGATAATCGATTGACAATACCACACAGACATTAAATTTTGTTCAGAACTTGATTCTGAAACATGACAATCTCAACAAGTCTTACCATTGCAAAGCGTTGCATTTTATGCTAGTCTCGCATTACCTTCTGATTCGCGATTAAAAGCTCCATAATTCCGGCAGAAAGCTCTTCTTGCAGCCCAAAACGGGGACTTCGGTGTCGACGATAGTTTCCGGATTAGTACAATCCGGCACAGAAACGGTTCCTTCCGGTTCTAGTTACACGACCACCTTGACATCCAAAGTAGAAACGTCCATGGCCTCAATTTCAACAACCGTTCTCGGTCGGGGAAACTCCGGCTCGGCTTCCTTTCCTAGCAGCACTTCTCAACATTGTCTACCTCGACTTTTGCGTCAGTCCACCGGGACTTGATCGTTCACCAGGTCCAGCACCAGCTCCATCGTTTGGTCCGCATCGCCACGCAGCAGCAGCTGGGGGTTGGCAAAGGTGTGGGACAGGGCGTACACTTGTTCCTGTGGCAGAAGATTCTGGTTTCGATCCATTAACTGACGGCACAGCACCCAGCAACCCGGCAGCGAAGCGTTCCGGTGCCGTTCGGCTTCCCCATTGGGGTAAATTCGGGAGTTTTCCGACATTTTTGGGCGAAATCCGAGGAACGACCGAAAACAAACAAAACTGCAAAACAGCAGAACTGTCGAATTTGACAGTTAGCTGGCTTCTAAAAAATCGATGAGCCAAAATCGACGAACACGCTAAATCGAATTGGATGATATTAGGGAGCGTTCTTTTATTTACGCAACGCAAAATTTTCATATAAGCACTTATGAAAATTTGCAAAAAGACCCTTACAGCGGGGGTAAGGGGGTTTGCTAATCTGTCACGATTTGTTACGAATTAAAAACCATTTCTGTTCTTTTTTTTCATTTTTATGCGAAAAAATAAATTGACAAGACAACATTTTTTCGATGGATTGACTATGGTCCCCTTGGAACGAGCTGTCAAGTAAAACCTTTTCTGTCAAAAGAGCCGCGAATTTTTTTCAAAATTGATTTAAAAATTCATTTTAAATCCTTTGCGGTCAAATAGCTAAAATTAAGCTTACATTTTAGATATTATTGTTAACAATGATAAAGCTTATTTTTCTCAGTACAATGGCCCTTTGTACGACCGTAAAGGATTTAAAATTGATTTTTAAATCAATTTTAAAAATAACTACGAGGCCCTTCTTGACAGAAAAGGTTTTACTTGACAGCTCGTTCCAAGGGGACCATAGTCAATCCATCGAAAAAATGTTGTCTTGTAAATTTATTTTTTCGCATAAAAATGAAAAAAAAAAGAACAGAAATGGTTTTAAATTCGTTACAAATCGTGACAGATGAGCGATCCCCCCTACACCCACTGTAAGGGTCTTTTTGCAAATTTTTATAAGTACTTATGAGCAATTCTCTACGAAATCGGTCTTTTTTCTTCAATTTTAATTTTTGTATTTTTTAATCCGACTGAAACTTTTTTGGTGCCTTCGGTATGCCCAAAGAAGCCATTTTGCATCATTAGTTTGTCCATATAATTTTCCATACAAATTTGGCAGCTGTCCATGCAAAAATGATGTATGAAAATTCAAAAATCTGTATCTTTTGAAGGAATTTTTTGATCGATTTGGTGTCTTCGGCAAAGTTGTAGGTATGGATACGGACTACACTGGAAAAAAATAATACACGGTAAAAAAAATTTGGTGATTTTTTTATTTAACTTTTTGTCACTAAAACTTGATTTACAAAAAAACACTATTTTTAATTTTTTTTATTTTTTGATATGTTTTAGATGACATAAAATGCCAACTTTTCAGAAATTTCTAGGTTGTGCAAAAAATCATTGACCGAGTTATGATTTTTTTAATCAATACTGATTTTTTCAAAAAATCGAAATTTTGGTCGTAAAAATTTTTCAACTTCATTTTTCGATGTAAAATCAAATTTGCAATAAAAAAGTACTGTAGTGAAATTTTGATAAAGTGCACCGTTTTCAAGTTATAGCCATATTTAAGTGACTTTTTTGAAAATAGTCGCAGTTTTTCATTTTTTAAAATTAGTGCACATGTTTGCCCAGTTTTGAAAAAAATATTTTTGAAAAGCTGAGAAAATTCTCTATATTTTGCTTATTCGGACTTTGTTGATACGACCTTTAGTTGCTGAGATATTGCAATGCAAAGGTTTAAAAACAGGAAAATTGATGTTTTCTAAGTTTCACCCAAACAACCCACCATTTTTTATCTTCAATATCTTAGCAAATAATGGTCCAATTTTCAATGTTAATATATGAAACATTTGTGAAATTTTCCGATCTTTTTGAAAAAAATATTTTCGGAATTTTCAAATCAAGACTAACATTTCAAAAAGGCCAAACATTCAATATTATGCCCTTTTAAAATGTTAGTCTTGATTTGAAAATTTTGAAAATATTTTTTTCAAAAAGATCGGAAAATTTCACACTTGTTTCATATATTAACATTGAAAATCGGACCATTAGTTGCTAAGATATTGAAGATAGAAAATGGTGGGTTGTTTGGGTGAAACTTAGAAAACATCAATTTTCCTGTTTTTAAACCTTTGCATTGCAATATCTCAGCAACTAAAGGTCGTATCAACAAAGTCCGAATAAGCAAAATATAGAGAATTTTCTCAGCTTTTCAAAAATATTTTTTTCAAAACTGGGCAAACATGTGCACTAATTTTAAAAAATGAAAAACTGCGACTATTTTCAAAAAAATCACTTAAATATGGCTATAACTTGAAAACGGTGCACTTTATCAAAATTTCACTACAGTACTTTTTTATTGCAAATTTGATTTTACATCGAAAAATGAAGTTAAAAATTTTTTACGACCAAAATTTCGATTTTTTGAAAAAATCAGTATTGATTAAAAAAATCATAACTCGGTCAATGATTTTTTGCACAACCTGGAAATTTCTGAAAAGTTGGCATTTTATGTCCTCTAAAACATATCAAAAAATTAAAAAAATTAAAAATAGTGTTTTTTTGTAAATCAAGTTTTAGTGACAAAAAGTTAAATAAAAAAATCACCAAATTTTTTTTACCGTGTATCTTTTTTTTCAGTGTAGTCCATATCCATACCTACAACTTTGCCGAAGACACCAAATCGATCAAAAAATTCCTTCAAAAGATACAGATTTTTGAATTTTCATACATCATTTTTGTATGGACAGCTGCCAAATTTGTATGGAAAATTATATGGACAAACTAATGATGCAAAATGGCTTCTTAGGGCATACCGAAGGCACCAAAAAAAATTCAGTCGGATTAAAAAATACAAAAAATATCGAATGACCGAAATCCTAGAGAACTGCTCTTATATGAAAATTTTGCGTTACGTAACATAAATTTTGCGTTACGTAAGAAAAGGTCCTACTTGACAGCTCGTTCGAAGGGGACCATTGTTAATACATAGAAAAATGTTGTCTTGTCAATTTATTTTTTTGCATTGAAATGAAAAAAGTGATCAAAAAGTACATTAAATTTTAGAGCTTTAGGACCCTATTTGCACCCAAATTGGTCTCATAATATTGTCCGATTCATTTCGAAATGGCATTTCAAAATGTGCCATAGACATTGTTGCCAGCGATTTTCTGCACAACAACAAAACGCAATAACAACTAAACGCGCAGTATGGGAATTGACAGCTGACAATGCTGACAGTGCGACGTAAATTTTTATGTTTTGCACACTTAGAACTCAATTGGGTGCTAAAGCCCTATGTAAATTTTTATGTACAACGGTAAAAAACACGATTAAAAACCATTTCTGATCACTTTTTTTTTCATTTTAACGTAAAATAAAATTTTGACAAGACAACATTTTTTCGATGGATCAACTATGGTCCCCTTGGAACGAGCTGTCAAGTAGGAGCTTTTCTGTCAAGAAGGACCGCGAGGTTAATTTTTAAAATTGATTTAAAAATCCATTTTAAACTCTTTGTGGTCGTACAAAGGGTCATTGTACTCAGAAAAATAAACTTTATCGCTGTAAACAATAATATCAGCAATCTAAGCTTCATTTTAGGATCCAATTCTCCCCTGTGCAAATAATAACTGCACACAAAATATTTGCAAACTGAAAATCATACCCGCTCGAATAGATTGGTGCGTGTCTCGACTGAGCTTTGTTGCTTTCGATCACTTTAGATCAGTTTTAAAGTAGAGAGTGTGTCTTAGATAGTTTTTTTCTGTTGTAGTTTGAGGTGTGCACTTTGTAGGGGAGCTTTTTACAACTTTCACGACTGTTGCAAAATCTCTTAAATCCGCAATACAACGGTAAAAAACAAGATTGAAAACCATTTATGCTTACTTTTTCATTTCAATGCAAATACAAGACAACATTTTACGATGGGTCAACTATGGCCCCCTTGGAACGAGCTTTCTACAAAGGATTATTGTACTCATAAAAATAAAGTTAATCATTGTGAAAAATAAAATCACATCACTAAATTGGGAACTAAACTAGGCTCAGCTCGTGATTCTGAGTCGATATGTATACGTGAAGGTATGTCTAGGAGGTCAAATTAAGAAGTTCATTTTTCGAATGATTTTATAGCCTTTCCTCAGTAAGATGAGGAAGACAAAAAACGATTTCGTAGAGAATTGCTCTTTTACAAAGTAACTTCTTTAGTGGTCCTCTACTTGGTTTGGTTCAGCAAGCCCTTGAACATTTCCAGCAGACGGCATGTCATCCGTGTAGACCTCATCGGCAAGATTCGAGCCGATTCGCGTGTCTCGCGGTGCAGTACGACGTATGCCTTGACGATGTATTTAGACCAATCCGGCCTGATGACCGGAATTTTGCGCTTGCACAGTGCGATGTACCGGCGGATCAGCTACATGTCCAGTGTTTTGATTCGTGATAGCGGCTGCTTTTCGTGGCAGCTCGTGATACTCAGCTTGTAACTCGTCTCGCCATCCTCGGACTTGTCCAGACAGACGATCTGGTGTGCTTCCAGAAAAGTCTCACTCAGCAGTCCCGGAACCAAGCCCTTGCTGATGGAAGAGGCCGTTTTAAAATACAATCCAGAGACAAGCTGGGTGGAAAAGGTATAATCAGCCACTATCGGTCCCACCAAAATACTGCCGTTGTGAAATATCGTCTCGTAGTGAACCAATCTATCGAAAAAACCACTCGACACGTGTCCACCGTCATCATGAGCTGCATCTCGTCGCAACAGGAAACGATTCCTCGAACCGTGACGAACTTGCCGATGCTCTCCGCCTTTACCTTCCGGATCGAAACCGCCTTCGACACGCTTAATGTCTTGAAGTAAATTCAGTAACGCTTGTCCAGCTCGGTCGGAATCGTGTCCAACGCATCATGCGACTCGTTCGAATTCCGGGTCCGGGACGGACCTCGACGGATTGGTTCACCACCAGACAGTCTTCCGCAAACGGCCGTCTCCTGGTGGAGACGATAATCGTGATGGAAATGGCTGCTATAGTGGCTGATTATACCTCCTCCGACCAGCATGTCTCTGGCTTGTTTTTCAAAACGTCCTTTTTCACCGGCTAGTTTCCCGAGGTCCACTTCTGGGTTCCTAGTTTGGGAGGCACTTTAGCAGGGGCTTTCGCTTGCCACAAACGATGACGGAACGATCAGACAATCGAAAACAAACATGGGATGAAAACATTTTGTGTTGACGTTTACACGCTTATCTGAAAAATATAGAGCAAAACATTCCATAAGGGAGCGTTCTTTTATTACGTAACGCAAAATTTGGGATTTTTGACCCCCCTCCTCTTCGTAACAAATCGTAACAGATGAGCGATCCCCCCTACCCCCCCCCCCTGTAACGCGTAACACAAGGTCTTTTTGCAAATTTTTATGAGTGCTTATATGAAAATTTCGCGTTACGTAACATAATTTTTCATCACACCCCCCCTCCCCCAATTTTTGTAACATTTCGTAACAGACACCGACACCCCCTCCTCCCCCCTAACTGCGTAACGCAATAAAAGAACTTTCCCCAATTCCAATCGTTCTGGAATAAACTGAAATGATTTTTTGATAAAAGTATTTTATTGGGTCCATTTACCGGGACCTCGTTAGGATCATAATAACAGTTTTCTTGATATAATGTTGCCAGCGATGGAATAATCATCATCAAAAGAAAATCATTGGACGTTCATCAAGAGAAAAAATCCGAAGGGAGCATGGCTCTCCTCTCTCGCGCACGAAAGATCGGTAAAATGAATCTAAAAAAAATCATCATCTTGATTATTCGGCGGAACATCTTTTTCACTACTGCATTTGCAAGTGTAACGTCACACGCCTTAAAATGACCTGTCACATTTTGTAGATGAGCAATGTGTGTAAACAAAGTGAAATAAACATTTTTAAGTGGTGCTGACAAGGAAATTCACAAAAAATCATCCGCAGATTGATTTTCTTGGAGAATTTCGGGAGCGATTTTCTTTTGCGTGATTTGCCTCCTCTCGCTTTCGCGGGTGAAGAAAGTTCGCTAGCGAAATTGATTTTTTTGCGATTATTCCATCCCTGAATGTTGCATTTAAAAAAATAGTTCTACCTACCCAAAAAATTTTGACTAGAACGCCTATATCGCCACAATCGCAATCGCAAGGAGAAGGATTTGACAAAAAAAAACGTCGAGTGCGTTACGTAATAGAAAAATGCTCCCTTACTATTCCCCATTTGAGTTTGATTAAAAAGTAGTCTTTTTTAGGGTAGCTGTATTTGTCGATCATCGACTGTCATCGACAATTTTTCAGTTGGATCACCCTGTGCATCCGAATTTAAAAACCAAAACAAAACCAGAAAAAAAAATTGAAAAAAAGTGAGGTTACGTTATTCTTCTCAGTTAATTTAAATGTTCATAACTTTGGATAGGTAAGTCCGATCACTTTTTTTTTAATCCACCTAAAAGGTCTTCTCATAAGCTTTCTAAAAATATATAACATGTGAGGGTTTCATGAAAAAACCACCCTTTTTACCATAATTTTAATTTAATATGAAACAGTTTTTTTAACATAACTTTTTAAATACATGATAACACTGTATGAATTTAAATAGCAAGGTAGGGGACGTTAAGACGGATCGATTAAAACCTTTCCGGCCAAAATCGGTTGAGCCTGTGACGAGATATTCCAGTGACATTGATTTGGTACACATGTCTACATACAGCCAAACACACAGACATTTGCTCAGCTGGTGATTCTGAGTCGATATGTACAAATGAAGGTAGGTCTAGGAGGTCTAACTAAAAAGTTCATTTTCCGAGTGATTTTATAGCCTTTCCTCAGTAAAGTGAGGAAGGCAAAATCCGATTATGTGTTACCTAACTGAATTTTTTTTTCGAAAATACTTGTGAACATTTTGGGTATTTTCATTAAAGGTTGTTATTACATTCGAAATGTATGAAAAATTCCGATCAATTGATACTCATGTTGCAAAAAAGTAGTATTTTCAAAAAATGATGTATTGATTTGGTTGTAATCACCGTGGAATTTTTAATTGGTTAAATTCGCTTGGTTCTGTTCGGTGACAAGGAAAACACTATTTTCTTTTCTTGCGACGTTACGACCTACTATTCTTCGGTCATCTTCAGACGCAAAATGCAACGCAGCTTTCTTCTGTTGCTGCTTGCTAACGACTACTAGTTATGCACATATATCTTGTGGTTTTTTTTTGAGTAAAAATTGCATTTTCAAAGTAAAAGAAAAATACGTGTTTTTGTGAAAATATTCATGTAACTATACAGCAATTCCATTTGAAAAGAGCCTAAACCAAAAAAAAACTTCTCCGATCGGGTTCAAATTTATTTTTTTGGGGATCCTTGGCCAGAATAATTAGACCCCTTTTTCTTGTTTGGCCATTAGGTTGACCTACATCGTGCTAGGGAGGTTCGAAAAATGACAATTTTCGTCATTTTTCGCAAAAAAAAAAAACACTTTTCAATAAATCATATCTCCGCGTCATTTCAACCGATTTTAGCTGTATTAGACGCAAAAAGGTGATGAAATTGGCTATTTGGGAAAATTAGTAAGAAGTTTCAAAACTTTAGCTTAACATTTAAAAAAGTCGCATGAAAACGTAAAATGGCATTTTGACTGTTTCTGATTCCTCGGGAAATTTCACATAACATATTAAAAAATGGTCATGTCGAACTGCGATAACTTAAAATTATTCTTGTTTTCAAAAAATCATATCTCGGAAACGTACGGTTCGACATTACCAATTTTTTATGTTATGTGAAATTGTCCGAGGAATCCGATAAAAATATTTTCAGACATAGGCTCTTTGGTCCAGATACGGTCAAAACGCCATTTTACGTTTTCATACGACTTCTTACTATTTTTTATCAAATAGTCAATTTTATCACCTTTTTTCCGCCTAAGACAGCTAAAATCGGATGAAATGACGCGGAGATATGATTTTTTTGAAAAAAGTGATTTTTGCGAAAAATGACAAAAATTGCCATTCG